>NW_026577926.1:1312500-1320602 GCF_029407905.1 Bubalus kerabau
AGGGTTAGGGTTAGGGTTAGGGTTAGGGTTAGGGTTAGGGTTAGGGTTAGGGTTAGGGTTAGGGTTAGGGTTAGGGTTAGGGTTAGGGTTAGGGTTAGGGTTAGGGTTAGGGTTAGGGTTAGGGTTAGGGTTAGGGTTAGGGTTAGGGTTAGGGTTAGGGTTAGGGTTAGGGTTAGGGTTAGGGTTAGGGTTAGGGTTAGGGTTAGGGTTAGGGTTAGGGTTAGGGTTAGGGTTAGGGTTAGGGTTAGGGTTAGGGTTAGGGTTAGGGTTAGGGTTAGGGTTAGGGTTAGGGTTAGGGTTAGGGTTAGGGTTAGGGTTAGGGTTAGGGTTAGGGTTAGGGTTAGGGTTAGGGTTAGGGTTAGGGTTAGGGTTAGGGTTAGGGTTAGGGTTAGGGTTAGGGTTAGGGTTAGGGTTAGGGTTAGGGTTAGGGTTAGGGTTAGGGTTAGGGTTAGGGTTAGGGTTAGGGTTAGGGTTAGGGTTAGGGTTAGGGTTAGGGTTAGGGTTAGGGTTAGGGTTAGGGTTAGGGTTAGGGTTAGGGTTAGGGTTAGGGTTAGGGTTAGGGTTAGGGTTAGGGTTAGGGTTAGGGTTAGGGTTAGGGTTAGGGTTAGGGTTAGGGTTAGGGTTAGGGTTAGGGTTAGGGTTAGGGTTAGGGTTAGGGTTAGGGTTAGGGTTAGGGTTAGGGTTAGGGTTAGGGTTAGGGTTAGGGTTAGGGTTAGGGTTAGGGTTAGGGTTAGGGTTAGGGTTAGGGTTAGGGTTAGGGTTAGGGTTAGGGTTAGGGTTAGGGTTAGGGTTAGGGTTAGGGTTAGGGTTAGGGTTAGGGTTAGGGTTAGGGTTAGGGTTAGGGTTAGGGTTAGGGTTAGGGTTAGGGTTAGGGTTAGGGTTAGGGTTAGGGTTAGGGTTAGGGTTAGGGTTAGGGTTAGGGTTAGGGTTAGGGTTAGGGTTAGGGTTAGGGTTAGGGTTAGGGTTAGGGTTAGGGTTAGGGTTAGGGTTAGGGTTAGGGTTAGGGTTAGGGTTAGGGTTAGGGTTAGGGTTAGGGTTAGGGTTAGGGTTAGGGTTAGGGTTAGGGTTAGGGTTAGGGTTAGGGTTAGGGTTAGGGTTAGGGTTAGGGTTAGGGTTAGGGTTAGGGTTAGGGTTAGGGTTAGGGTTAGGGTTAGGGTTAGGGTTAGGGTTAGGGTTAGGGTTAGGGTTAGGGTTAGGGTTAGGGTTAGGGTTAGGGTTAGGGTTAGGGTTAGGGTTAGGGTTAGGGTTAGGGTTAGGGTTAGGGTTAGGGTTAGGGTTAGGGTTAGGGTTAGGGTTAGGGTTAGGGTTAGGGTTAGGGTTAGGGTTAGGGTTAGGGTTAGGGTTAGGGTTAGGGTTAGGGTTAGGGTTAGGGTTAGGGTTAGGGTTAGGGTTAGGGTTAGGGTTAGGGTTAGGGTTAGGGTTAGGGTTAGGGTTAGGGTTAGGGTTAGGGTTAGGGTTAGGGTTAGGGTTAGGGTTAGGGTTAGGGTTAGGGTTAGGGTTAGGGTTAGGGTTAGGGTTAGGGTTAGGGTTAGGGTTAGGGTTAGGGTTAGGGTTAGGGTTAGGGTTAGGGTTAGGGTTAGGGTTAGGGTTAGGGTTAGGGTTAGGGTTAGGGTTAGGGTTAGGGTTAGGGTTAGGGTTAGGGTTAGGGTTAGGGTTAGGGTTAGGGTTAGGGTTAGGGTTAGGGTTAGGGTTAGGGTTAGGGTTAGGGTTAGGGTTAGGGTTAGGGTTAGGGTTAGGGTTAGGGTTAGGGTTAGGGTTAGGGTTAGGGTTAGGGTTAGGGTTAGGGTTAGGGTTAGGGTTAGGGTTAGGGTTAGGGTTAGGGTTAGGGTTAGGGTTAGGGTTAGGGTTAGGGTTAGGGTTAGGGTTAGGGTTAGGGTTAGGGTTAGGGTTAGGGTTAGGGTTAGGGTTAGGGTTAGGGTTAGGGTTAGGGTTAGGGTTAGGGTTAGGGTTAGGGTTAGGGTTAGGGTTAGGGTTAGGGTTAGGGTTAGGGTTAGGGTTAGGGTTAGGGTTAGGGTTAGGGTTAGGGTTAGGGTTAGGGTTAGGGTTAGGGTTAGGGTTAGGGTTAGGGTTAGGGTTAGGGTTAGGGTTAGGGTTAGGGTTAGGGTTAGGGTTAGGGTTAGGGTTAGGGTTAGGGTTAGGGTTAGGGTTAGGGTTAGGGTTAGGGTTAGGGTTAGGGTTAGGGTTAGGGTTAGGGTTAGGGTTAGGGTTAGGGTTAGGGTTAGGGTTAGGGTTAGGGTTAGGGTTAGGGTTAGGGTTAGGGTTAGGGTTAGGGTTAGGGTTAGGGTTAGGGTTAGGGTTAGGGTTAGGGTTAGGGTTAGGGTTAGGGTTAGGGTTAGGGTTAGGGTTAGGGTTAGGGTTAGGGTTAGGGTTAGGGTTAGGGTTAGGGTTAGGGTTAGGGTTAGGGTTAGGGTTAGGGTTAGGGTTAGGGTTAGGGTTAGGGTTAGGGTTAGGGTTAGGGTTAGGGTTAGGGTTAGGGTTAGGGTTAGGGTTAGGGTTAGGGTTAGGGTTAGGGTTAGGGTTAGGGTTAGGGTTAGGGTTAGGGTTAGGGTTAGGGTTAGGGTTAGGGTTAGGGTTAGGGTTAGGGTTAGGGTTAGGGTTAGGGTTAGGGTTAGGGTTAGGGTTAGGGTTAGGGTTAGGGTTAGGGTTAGGGTTAGGGTTAGGGTTAGGGTTAGGGTTAGGGTTAGGGTTAGGGTTAGGGTTAGGGTTAGGGTTAGGGTTAGGGTTAGGGTTAGGGTTAGGGTTAGGGTTAGGGTTAGGGTTAGGGTTAGGGTTAGGGTTAGGGTTAGGGTTAGGGTTAGGGTTAGGGTTAGGGTTAGGGTTAGGGTTAGGGTTAGGGTTAGGGTTAGGGTTAGGGTTAGGGTTAGGGTTAGGGTTAGGGTTAGGGTTAGGGTTAGGGTTAGGGTTAGGGTTAGGGTTAGGGTTAGGGTTAGGGTTAGGGTTAGGGTTAGGGTTAGGGTTAGGGTTAGGGTTAGGGTTAGGGTTAGGGTTAGGGTTAGGGTTAGGGTTAGGGTTAGGGTTAGGGTTAGGGTTAGGGTTAGGGTTAGGGTTAGGGTTAGGGTTAGGGTTAGGGTTAGGGTTAGGGTTAGGGTTAGGGTTAGGGTTAGGGTTAGGGTTAGGGTTAGGGTTAGGGTTAGGGTTAGGGTTAGGGTTAGGGTTAGGGTTAGGGTTAGGGTTAGGGTTAGGGTTAGGGTTAGGGTTAGGGTTAGGGTTAGGGTTAGGGTTAGGGTTAGGGTTAGGGTTAGGGTTAGGGTTAGGGTTAGGGTTAGGGTTAGGGTTAGGGTTAGGGTTAGGGTTAGGGTTAGGGTTAGGGTTAGGGTTAGGGTTAGGGTTAGGGTTAGGGTTAGGGTTAGGGTTAGGGTTAGGGTTAGGGTTAGGGTTAGGGTTAGGGTTAGGGTTAGGGTTAGGGTTAGGGTTAGGGTTAGGGTTAGGGTTAGGGTTAGGGTTAGGGTTAGGGTTAGGGTTAGGGTTAGGGTTAGGGTTAGGGTTAGGGTTAGGGTTAGGGTTAGGGTTAGGGTTAGGGTTAGGGTTAGGGTTAGGGTTAGGGTTAGGGTTAGGGTTAGGGTTAGGGTTAGGGTTAGGGTTAGGGTTAGGGTTAGGGTTAGGGTTAGGGTTAGGGTTAGGGTTAGGGTTAGGGTTAGGGTTAGGGTTAGGGTTAGGGTTAGGGTTAGGGTTAGGGTTAGGGTTAGGGTTAGGGTTAGGGTTAGGGTTAGGGTTAGGGTTAGGGTTAGGGTTAGGGTTAGGGTTAGGGTTAGGGTTAGGGTTAGGGTTAGGGTTAGGGTTAGGGTTAGGGTTAGGGTTAGGGTTAGGGTTAGGGTTAGGGTTAGGGTTAGGGTTAGGGTTAGGGTTAGGGTTAGGGTTAGGGTTAGGGTTAGGGTTAGGGTTAGGGTTAGGGTTAGGGTTAGGGTTAGGGTTAGGGTTAGGGTTAGGGTTAGGGTTAGGGTTAGGGTTAGGGTTAGGGTTAGGGTTAGGGTTAGGGTTAGGGTTAGGGTTAGGGTTAGGGTTAGGGTTAGGGTTAGGGTTAGGGTTAGGGTTAGGGTTAGGGTTAGGGTTAGGGTTAGGGTTAGGGTTAGGGTTAGGGTTAGGGTTAGGGTTAGGGTTAGGGTTAGGGTTAGGGTTAGGGTTAGGGTTAGGGTTAGGGTTAGGGTTAGGGTTAGGGTTAGGGTTAGGGTTAGGGTTAGGGTTAGGGTTAGGGTTAGGGTTAGGGTTAGGGTTAGGGTTAGGGTTAGGGTTAGGGTTAGGGTTAGGGTTAGGGTTAGGGTTAGGGTTAGGGTTAGGGTTAGGGTTAGGGTTAGGGTTAGGGTTAGGGTTAGGGTTAGGGTTAGGGTTAGGGTTAGGGTTAGGGTTAGGGTTAGGGTTAGGGTTAGGGTTAGGGTTAGGGTTAGGGTTAGGGTTAGGGTTAGGGTTAGGGTTAGGGTTAGGGTTAGGGTTAGGGTTAGGGTTAGGGTTAGGGTTAGGGTTAGGGTTAGGGTTAGGGTTAGGGTTAGGGTTAGGGTTAGGGTTAGGGTTAGGGTTAGGGTTAGGGTTAGGGTTAGGGTTAGGGTTAGGGTTAGGGTTAGGGTTAGGGTTAGGGTTAGGGTTAGGGTTAGGGTTAGGGTTAGGGTTAGGGTTAGGGTTAGGGTTAGGGTTAGGGTTAGGGTTAGGGTTAGGGTTAGGGTTAGGGTTAGGGTTAGGGTTAGGGTTAGGGTTAGGGTTAGGGTTAGGGTTAGGGTTAGGGTTAGGGTTAGGGTTAGGGTTAGGGTTAGGGTTAGGGTTAGGGTTAGGGTTAGGGTTAGGGTTAGGGTTAGGGTTAGGGTTAGGGTTAGGGTTAGGGTTGGGTTAGGGTTAGGGTTAGGGTTAGGGTTAGGGTTAGGGTTAGGGTTAGGGTTAGGGTTAGGGTTAGGGTTAGGGTTAGGGTTAGGGTTAGGGTTAGGGTTAGGGTTAGGGTTAGGGTTAGGGTTAGGGTTAGGGTTAGGGTTAGGGTTAGGGTTAGGGTTAGGGTTAGGGTTAGGGTTAGGGTTAGGGTTAGGGTTAGGGTTAGGGTTAGGGTTAGGGTTAGGGTTAGGGTTAGGGTTAGGGTTAGGGTTAGGGTTAGGGTTAGGGTTAGGGTTAGGGTTAGGGTTAGGGTTAGGGTTAGGGTTAGGGTTAGGGTTAGGGTTAGGGTTAGGGTTAGGGTTAGGGTTAGGGTTAGGGTTAGGGTTAGGGTTAGGGTTAGGGTTAGGGTTAGGGTTAGGGTTAGGGTTAGGGTTAGGGTTAGGGTTAGGGTTAGGGTTAGGGTTAGGGTTAGGGTTAGGGTTAGGGTTAGGGTTAGGGTTAGGGTTAGGGTTAGGGTTAGGGTTAGGGTTAGGGTTAGGGTTAGGGTTAGGGTTAGGGTTAGGGTTAGGGTTAGGGTTAGGGTTAGGGTTAGGGTTAGGGTTAGGGTTAGGGTTAGGGTTAGGGTTAGGGTTAGGGTTAGGGTTAGGGTTAGGGTTAGGGTTAGGGTTAGGGTTAGGGTTAGGGTTAGGGTTAGGGTTAGGGTTAGGGTTAGGGTTAGGGTTAGGGTTAGGGTTAGGGTTAGGGTTAGGGTTAGGGTTAGGGTTAGGGTTAGGGTTAGGGTTAGGGTTAGGGTTAGGGTTAGGGTTAGGGTTAGGGTTAGGGTTAGGGTTAGGGTTAGGGTTAGGGTTAGGGTTAGGGTTAGGGTTAGGGTTAGGGTTAGGGTTAGGGTTAGGGTTAGGGTTAGGGTTAGGGTTAGGGTTAGGGTTAGGGTTAGGGTTAGGGTTAGGGTTAGGGTTAGGGTTAGGGTTAGGGTTAGGGTTAGGGTTAGGGTTAGGGTTAGGGTTAGGGTTAGGGTTAGGGTTAGGGTTAGGGTTAGGGTTAGGGTTAGGGTTAGGGTTAGGGTTAGGGTTAGGGTTAGGGTTAGGGTTAGGGTTAGGGTTAGGGTTAGGGTTAGGGTTAGGGTTAGGGTTAGGGTTAGGGTTAGGGTTAGGGTTAGGGTTAGGGTTAGGGTTAGGGTTAGGGTTAGGGTTAGGGTTAGGGTTAGGGTTAGGGTTAGGGTTAGGGTTAGGGTTAGGGTTAGGGTTAGGGTTAGGGTTAGGGTTAGGGTTAGGGTTAGGGTTAGGGTTAGGGTTAGGGTTAGGGTTAGGGTTAGGGTTAGGGTTAGGGTTAGGGTTAGGGTTAGGGTTAGGGTTAGGGTTAGGGTTAGGGTTAGGGTTAGGGTTAGGGTTAGGGTTAGGGTTAGGGTTAGGGTTAGGGTTAGGGTTAGGGTTAGGGTTAGGGTTAGGGTTAGGGTTAGGGTTAGGGTTAGGGTTAGGGTTAGGGTTAGGGTTAGGGTTAGGGTTAGGGTTAGGGTTAGGGTTAGGGTTAGGGTTAGGGTTAGGGTTAGGGTTAGGGTTAGGGTTAGGGTTAGGGTTAGGGTTAGGGTTAGGGTTAGGGTTAGGGTTAGGGTTAGGGTTAGGGTTAGGGTTAGGGTTAGGGTTAGGGTTAGGGTTAGGGTTAGGGTTAGGGTTAGGGTTAGGGTTAGGGTTAGGGTTAGGGTTAGGGTTAGGGTTAGGGTTAGGGTTAGGGTTAGGGTTAGGGTTAGGGTTAGGGTTAGGGTTAGGGTTAGGGTTAGGGTTAGGGTTAGGGTTAGGGTTAGGGTTAGGGTTAGGGTTAGGGTTAGGGTTAGGGTTAGGGTTAGGGTTAGGGTTAGGGTTAGGGTTAGGGTTAGGGTTAGGGTTAGGGTTAGGGTTAGGGTTAGGGTTAGGGTTAGGGTTAGGGTTAGGGTTAGGGTTAGGGTTAGGGTTAGGGTTAGGGTTAGGGTTAGGGTTAGGGTTAGGGTTAGGGTTAGGGTTAGGGTTAGGGTTAGGGTTAGGGTTAGGGTTAGGGTTAGGGTTAGGGTTAGGGTTAGGGTTAGGGTTAGGGTTAGGGTTAGGGTTAGGGTTAGGGTTAGGGTTAGGGTTAGGGTTAGGGTTAGGGTTAGGGTTAGGGTTAGGGTTAGGGTTAGGGTTAGGGTTAGGGTTAGGGTTAGGGTTAGGGTTAGGGTTAGGGTTAGGGTTAGGGTTAGGGTTAGGGTTAGGGTTAGGGTTAGGGTTAGGGTTAGGGTTAGGGTTAGGGTTAGGGTTAGGGTTAGGGTTAGGGTTAGGGTTAGGGTTAGGGTTAGGGTTAGGGTTAGGGTTAGGGTTAGGGTTAGGGTTAGGGTTAGGGTTAGGGTTAGGGTTAGGGTTAGGGTTAGGGTTAGGGTTAGGGTTAGGGTTAGGGTTAGGGTTAGGGTTAGGGTTAGGGTTAGGGTTAGGGTTAGGGTTAGGGTTAGGGTTAGGGTTAGGGTTAGGGTTAGGGTTAGGGTTAGGGTTAGGGTTAGGGTTAGGGTTAGGGTTAGGGTTAGGGTTAGGGTTAGGGTTAGGGTTAGGGTTAGGGTTAGGGTTAGGGTTAGGGTTAGGGTTAGGGTTAGGGTTAGGGTTAGGTTAGGGTTAGGGTTAGGGTTAGGGTTAGGGTTAGGGTTAGGGTTAGGGTTAGGGTTAGGGTTAGGGTTAGGGTTAGGGTTAGGGTTAGGGTTAGGGTTAGGGTTAGGGTTAGGGTTAGGGTTAGGGTTAGGGTTAGGGTTAGGGTTAGGGTTAGGGTTAGGGTTAGGGTTAGGGTTAGGGTTAGGGTTAGGGTTAGGGTTAGGGTTAGGGTTAGGGTTAGGGTTAGGGTTAGGGTTAGGGTTAGGGTTAGGGTTAGGGTTAGGGTTAGGGTTAGGGTTAGGGTTAGGGTTAGGGTTAGGGTTAGGGTTAGGGTTAGGGTTAGGGTTAGGGTTAGGGTTAGGGTTAGGGTTAGGGTTAGGGTTAGGGTTAGGGTTAGGGTTAGGGTTAGGGTTAGGGTTAGGGTTAGGGTTAGGGTTAGGGTTAGGGTTAGGGTTAGGGTTAGGGTTAGGGTTAGGGTTAGGGTTAGGGTTAGGGTTAGGGTTAGGGTTAGGGTTAGGGTTAGGGTTAGGGTTAGGGTTAGGGTTAGGGTTAGGGTTAGGGTTAGGGTTAGGGTTAGGGTTAGGGTTAGGGTTAGGGTTAGGGTTAGGGTTAGGGTTAGGGTTAGGGTTAGGGTTAGGGTTAGGGTTAGGGTTAGGGTTAGGGTTAGGGTTAGGGTTAGGGTTAGGGTTAGGGTTAGGGTTAGGGTTAGGGTTAGGGTTAGGGTTAGGG